>NC_137975.1:68077755-68107755 GCF_963924665.1 Micromys minutus | reverse complement strand
TATAGTGACAAACATTCACAGAATCCTGCCTTAAAACCGGAGGTAGAAGTGCTGACACCCAAAGTTGTGTTCTGACCTCTGCACTACAACATAGTATCTATGTGATCATGTACATATACTACATGCATATGCTCTCTCACACTTAAGCACATGTGCATACATGCATACACACATACCCACACATACCCACACAGACACACAGAGACACACACACAGACACACACACACACACACAAGCACATGCACACACACAGAGTATTAGAAGTCTGTTCCCATTAGCTAAGGAAAGAGAAGCAGGAAAATGTTTGTTAGAGGCAGAAAATTCTCAGTAATCAGGAAGCATCCTGGCAATCTAACATACGCCACGGTAGCACAGAAAACAATAGCTGCAGGTATCTCTTGTGAGCCAGTTCATTGGCTTAGTACAAAGATAGTGGACTCAGGAATATAATAGAACACAATGTTCACACAGTGATTTAATGACAGCTGATTGAGTGTAGGAATTACAGAGCCAATGCTAAAATAGATGTTTTGATTACTAAACACAATACACATAATTTTTACATAAATTCCTCTGTCTTCATGGCAGATACAGATTAATCTTGGTGTCTATGGCCAAGAAATCCTACCACATCTGTTAGTTCACCCTTTTCAGAAAACTTGTAGAACTATTGAGGAATTCGAGGAAGAAGCAAAAGCCAAAATGATCATTTATTTCTTTAGCCAATTGTCTCCTTTCTTGTGATTTTGAGTCAGTTTTTTACTAAACCTGAGATGATACATGAAAGTTATCCTAACAAATACAGCATTTAAGTGTGTTATATGCAAAAAAAATATTTATATACTATTACCTTACATAATACACAAATGTATTTGTTGTGATAGTCATGTGCATATGTGAGTCTTCCTAAAATTAAGTATGCATTTGTTTGTGTATTTGTATACAAACCCCAAACTTGCCCATGTTGGGTGTACCTGCACCATGCTCAGGAAAATGTGTTGCCAGCTTGTGCTACTTTGGTGCCCATTAGAGCACCTGGACAGTTGTCAGTGGCAGGAGTTACACATGAGGAACAAAAACATCCCATATTGAGTCACATGCATTAAAGGAACTGGCCTTCTGCCCGAGTGCTGTGCCACTTGTAATTATGAAGTGCCAACTGTGCTTGGTTTCTGTGCGTGCTGCTGGTGGGCTCTGCTCACTGCCATGCTGCACACTCTATATTTCGTGTTCCAAATCCCTTGTTCTGATTTGGAGTTTCGAGGTAGGATTACTGGAGATGTGGCATGGACAAGAAGCGTTCCATTTATTAACCTTAATAGTTTAGCATGTTTCTGTAGTAAGAGCAAATGAAGACAGATATTTTAATGCAATGAAATTTAATTTATCAAAGAGTGCATGCCCGCCTCTTTCCCTTCTCTACCCTTTCTTCCCTCCTTGTATGTATGTTTCCTTCTCCCTCTCTCCCTCTGTGTGTGTGTGTTCCTCCCTTTCTCTCCTTTCTTCCCTTATGTTCCCTGCACTGTCTCCTTCCTCTGTTAAACTAACACTTTGGATCACAGCTAATTTTTTTTTTTTTTTTTTTTTTTTTTTTGGTTTTCTCACCGCTTTAGTATTCAACCCTCCTGGCTAGATATAACTGTACTGAACTACTTCTACCAAACTAGCTCCACCCCACCTTAGCTGAGTCTGTTTCAAAGATTCTTTGGAACGTCTTATACATCTAGAGCTTTGAAAATATTCCATATGGCAGATTAATGCTTATATTTACTCTTTGAGGGACAAATGTTTGGCTTGTACGGGTTCAACAGTTTAAAGTTATGGTTCTCTAACCTAGGAGACACATTCAATACTCACTGGCAACCTGAGACACCTACACGTGAAGAAAGGCACCAATGCATTATGGTACCAGTGCAGGATATTCTGAGTTCTTGAGAGATCATTCTCTTGATAGTGTAATTTTTTTCACCATTTTCTTGTAATTTTCTTGTAACCAGCTGATCTGTAAGAGTTCCCAGTGGCTGTTTACCTTCCCATTTCTTATCGGAAGCAGAATCAGACCCCCCAAAAAGATTTCATGATCTTTGGATGAATGCATCAAAAGGAAATCTGCTGTCTCTCAACTCCAACCATAAAAATACAGGACGTTTTGTAGCCAGCACAGGGAAAATATTTTCTTAAGCATCTACTAAGTATAACAAAAATGTAACTATAATGTCCTAATCTTTGGATGTCTACAAAAATCTGCTTTTCTTGCTGTAAAACAAGATTTTCATGTAGAAGTTCTTTGCAGAAGGAAAAAATAAAGTGAAATTAGAAACCTGTGAGTAGGGGAGCAAAAAATGCTAAATAGCTGATACCACATATTATTTTATAAATCATGTAGCATTGATGATTATATTATTCCTGAGTTTTTATTAACAAAAGTAAAATACTTGAAAAACTTTCAAAAACATTTGCTTATACTCAACTGATGTTAAAGGCTTTAGTATAATGATCTATTTGTAAGTTTTTCAACAGTGTGAATTAGCCTACGTCACATTAACAGCTAAGCACTATGGGCCTGTCTATTTTCTCTGCTACACTCTTTGTCAACTCCAAACACCGAGGCTTGGCATCAACATGTTCCCCATGTTGGGTAAGGGGCCAAAAGTTTAATGTTATAACATAATGTACAGCTTTCAGTCAGAAAATACATGTTTCTGCTGCCTTAAAAAGCTGTGTTCAATAACTGCCCGAAGGCCTATTTAATACTAAATTTCTGGAAACACTCATGAGCCAAGAGGCATCTTCTCTTACAGGGTGAGCAACTTCAATACACTTAAGTCCTGGAGATGAGCCAGAATACTGGGATGAGTTTTAATGCATAGGAACTTTGATGCAGTGTGTGTGGAATCATTCCAAACTTTTCTTTTTTGGTGAATTCATCTCCTGCTAAAATGTAGTTCATCAGAGATGGAAAATGGTGAGGTATAGCTCTCTACTTTTGACTATATTGGGATGAACTCTGAAAATGTGTGGCTCTGGATACATTTTTTTGAGACATGCTTACTGAGTAAATCCTTTCTAAATCCTTAAAACAAGTTCCACTTGTCAAGTACCAGTGTGCTCTGCAGCTATTGTTCTCAGTAGGGTAATTTCCATTGGAGTGCACACATCTGCTCTAATTTAGTGACTTAATTTTATATTTGAAGCAGAGTACAACTCAATGCCACATTGTTTAAATTCCTCTTATTGCGATTGTAAAGACTATTGCCATAAAATAAATTAGTCCCAAACTTAATGACCTTGTGTAAGGGTGCTTTACTGTCACTAGTGAGAATGAAACTCTCAGTGTCCAGCTGTTGATACTGCTTCACTTCTTCTTTCTAGAGACTGTACTTTGATCATATCCATTCTGGGGGTTAAAGGGACAGAACAGCCAAGGAACTTCTTATTGTGGTCACAGAAAATACACACACACACACACACACACACACACACAGACACACACGCCAAACCAAACAAAAATATTTCAGTAACACATCTGGTAACATCTCAGTAGTCAAGCCAAGACATCTGGCTAGCCCCAAAGTTGAGGTTCAGCAAAGTGCCCTATACCCATGCAAGGCCAAAGGAAATCAAATGATCAAATCTATATCAGTGGAACAATGTTACAGATGCTGCCTAGTCTCACAGTAATAATCTAGTTTAGCATAGTAGCAGTAATACAATATATAGTATAAACAGTTAAGGGACAATTGTAAATTTTTATTGTTTTGTCTAACAAGATTATAGCATTCCTCAGTGTAATTGTTTTATAGAGCCAAGCAAACAAACATACAAATAACTAAGTAGATCTCTCTTTTCCTACCTCTTTCTCTCTCTGTCTCCCTGTCTCTGTCTCTGTCTCTGTCTCTGTCTCTCTCTCTCTCTCTCTCTCTCTCTCTCTCTCTCTCTCTCTTTCTCTCTCTCTCTCTCTCTCTCTCTCTCTGCTCTCTCTCACATATAAAACACACACATACACACACACACACACACACACACACACACACACACACATACATACACATACACACCCAAACTATTGAACACATATCCATTTGAATTTCAGAATAAAACTGAACCATATGATATTTGAAAACTTACCTAATGTATGTTGAGCCAAGATTCATTGATTTACTGCTTTGAATAGGTTCCTAATATAAGTTAGTGCCTAATAAGTGCTATTATTTGATGACTGACAAATTAACTTATTCATAGTAGGTGCTCAGTAACTGTTGACTCATTAGCTTTATCATCTGTTTTGTACAGTCACTTCCTAGAATTTGGAACAACTTCACGGCCATGGGACTTATTAGCTTTTAACTATACAGACCAAATGCTCTTCTAATTTTAAACATCATATCTTGTTTTCTTGACCCATGCATTTTGAATTATACAGAGCAATTGTTCTCAGCTCTACTGTCTGGAGACAACTTTGGTCTTGCAACATATCGCATGGATCACCTCCTCTGTCTGCTCCCATTCACCATGGCAAAAAAAGCCAACCAGAATTAATGGGCAACTGGGCTCTAAGCTCATTGGGAACAGCTGTTTCTTACTAAATATCATAAGTAATAAATTAATTCTTGCTAGAAACAAAAGTATAGACATTGTCATACTAAAAGCATTACCAGTACAAAAGACCAGTCAACAGAGCACCTGGAGGACTCCGTTGTTCAGACAGCCCGCTGGGTGTCATTAGTCTGCAGACTCAAGATGTGGGGTGTCTTCTGTTTGCTTGCAGAGGAAGACACAGTCATAAACTGGATAGGCAGAGATCACTGTTTCTTAGTTGGTTTGTTTGGCTAAGCTAGAATAATAATGGTTGTGTTGGTGGGACAATCACACAAATACCATGATAGAGTGTGGCACACAAACCTCTTAAAATAGGGACACTCGAAAGTCGAGAGAGAGAACCATGGACAATTAAACCACGGGCATGCATCAGCTAAGGTCCTGAACAAGTGAATTGATTAATTCATAATCACCCAACCTAGTAGCAGCCATGTCAGACTAAGAATCCAGATCTGCTGGAGCCTGAATGAGGTTCTGTGAAAAACTCCACATGAAACTGCATCCATTCATTTGACAGCCAGTCCAACTGGCCCGGTCACGTGGTGGTTATATGTACTCTTAAGGGAAGCATGAGGGTTTCAACTTTATGTTTCTGACATAAAGGCAACAGTGTAGAGGCAAAAGTGCAATGTGTGGAGGTTCTGCAAGATGGTACTTTTCTTATTGTTTGAGTTTTGGAAATCTGTCATATCTTTTATATGATAAAGGTAAAAGAATACAATCTTGTATGTTTTCTATTTAGTGTTTACCAAGGTAAACTTAACAACTCCATAGAGGATCTTCAACGGTCCATTTTACATATGAGGAGTTTAACACTCAAAAACAAATAGAATCATGTGCTCGGAACACACAGTAGGTAAGTATGGAGCCAGGCTGTGTACCATGGATGCTTCCATTCTGATGTGTTACTTTGTTGTGCTGTATGACCTAATATGTCACTATAGCTTTGATATGACTTGATTTGCCAGTGTCAGCATATGTTGCCTTCTTTATTGTATAGGAGATATATCTGTTTTCAAATACATGGCCGAAATAATTATGTTTATGGTTTTTGTAAGTGTATAGGATTCATTTCTTCATTTAATCATATAAAGTATGACTAAACTCTATAAAACATTGTATGATTTTATAGATATGGCCTATAGATAATTGTTTATGGAATAACTTCATTTGCCTACATTTATTACTCAAATACATTGCCTTGAGACTAAGCCATCACATCTATGTCCATAAAAATAGCAAAAAACTTAGGTCTGATATAGAAGATATCAGCTACCACCCAGAAAAACATGCCATTCTAAAGTCAGGTCACCACACTTTGATTAGAATCAAAATATAGAACATTACATGTTGCTCTCCTTTAAATATTGGAATATGCTATGATTTTGACTGGCCCTAAATTTACTTTCAATGTACATTACTGTATGTTCTAACGAGGTTCAAATGTGGGAGGATTCAATGACCTGTTTAATTTTTTCCTGCTGAGTGCCCACTGAACTAGGCTGATGATGCCACTGTTTCTGACGGACAGAGTAAGTTTCCTGTTGTTCTGTCAACACAATGTCCCATTTTCGGTACCGGCATAAATGGTGTCAGATGACTCCATGCAATTTTATTTTACATTTGTCCAGTGCTTGATTTTCTTAATCATACCACTTCTAATGGTAGAGAATTGGTATCTCATCAGGATTACAATTGGGATTTCCTAATGGCTGATGATGCAGAAACTCATTTTGTACATTGTAGTTGCTTACCACCATCTTTGGTTGAGTGTCTTGGCTTGTCCTTTGCCCATTTTTAATTGGGTGATTGCTTTGTATTAATTTTTAAATATATATTGGTGAAAGGTCCTTTGCCAAATATTTGTTTTCTCTTCTCTTAGTGTCTTTCACAGACATTAAACTGTTTGATTTTTTTTAAGTTCAATTTGAGGTTTTTGTTTTGTCTTTTATGCAACATGCTTCTAGTGTTATGTTTAAGGAGTCCTTGCTTAACATTTCATCCATTTGTTTTTGTTCAGTTCAAAGCCCTTGAGACTCTTTGCTGAGAGAAGAGAGTGGAAGTCTCTGAGGACAGTTGTGCATTTGTGTGCTCCTTGCAGTCTTGTCGGTATTGCTCCAGTATGTCAAAGCTCTGTGTTTCAGAGTAGATACAACTCTGATTTTCATAAGTACTTGGACAATTTTCTTCTCTGGTAAAATGTGTCCTTCTCTTGGTATTTTCCCCCCAAATTCAGCCCTGTCTACTTTCATAGCTGCTGTGACTTTATTTGTTTGCTAGTGTGTTAGGTATTGTTTTCATCCTCTTGCTTTTAACTGGTTTATATTTCCATATTGGAAATGTGTTTCTTATAGACTTTTTAAAACTCATTCTCTAAATCTTCTGGTTTTAATTTTTATTTTTTAAGATTTATTTTCAATTATATGTGCTTGAGTGTTTGTATGTGCATGAAGCCTACAGGTGCTCAGGAAGGGCAAATGGAGTGTCAGATGTAGAGAAGCAGAAGTTTGCAAACTGCACAGTATGGATAGTAGGAACCAAAATTAGGTTCTTTGCTAGTGTATTCTATTCATTTAACCACTGAGCCATCCCTCTAGACCAGCACATTTCTATTTAGTGCAAGTATTATTAGGTCCCATTTACTTCAGTTATCTCATTCATTTTATTTGTTTTCTAAATATTAACTTTGGATTTTCCCATAATTTCTTATTTCTTGGTTTTTGAGAGTATTTTTAAAGAAAGCTCTATATATCTAATCCTGTCTACTATGATTGTTTTACTGTGTGCTTTGATATTTTGGTGGGTTCTTTAAAATATACCTACTTCACTTTCCACAAATTGTGTGGATTGAAATAGTTTATATTAGTAATTTAATACTGAAAATAAAGTGCAGAAATTTTGCTCTGATAATACTTAATTATTTATTATAATATTTGTTTTTGCTGTCAAATTATTATTTTCAATGAAAGAGAAAAAGTGGCATGTCTAGTTAATCTAAAAGTCACAATTTTCATTGTGTTCTCCATTTTTGCTGTTTTAACTGTTCTCTCACCATTAAGATTTCTCTTTAGTAATTATTTTAGCAGATGAGTTAGGAAAACATTCTTTTGCTTTCCCTCAATCACAAAAACACCTTTACTTGATTTACACCCTCAAAAGTCATTTTGACTGACATAGGTCTGAGCTGACAATTCTTCTCTTGCAACTCCTAGAAAATATGCCACTTTATTCTGACATTTCATGACTTCTGATGTGAAAATTATCGACAGTATAAAGTCAGTATTCTCCTATAGATCATATATCAAACTTTCCTCTGGCAGTCTTAGCATTTGCTTTGTACCTTTATTGCAATATATCTTGACATGGAAATCACTTTATTGTTTGGAGATCAATGTCAGAAGTGTTTTAACCATTCTTTTTTTGCATGCATTTTATTTCTCACCACATTCTGATCTCCTTCTGGTAGATGTCAAAAGTGTTAGCTATTTCAGTGTCAACCTGCTGTTCTCAGAACTTCTGTATATTATTATTTTTGTTTTATTCCTTTTCTTTTTCCTATTTAAATAGGGTAACTTATGTTAACCTAACTTCAAGTTTTTAAAAATTTCTTTTTACAATTCTTCTTTGGATCAAACCAATCCAGGGAGTTTTCAATCAATAGATTTTTAGCTTTTTAGTTTTCTCTTTGTATCTTCTTTTCTTTGTAGAAGTTTAAATATCTTTATCAATTTAAATGTTTGAAATTGTATGTGGAGGCTCTGAAGCCTTTTCATCCTTTAGTAAGTCACTTAATACCTGAGACATTCTCATAGTAGCATCTGTTACATTTATTTTCCCAATCAGATGAAAACAATTTTTTTTTGTTCTTTGGATGCTGAGAAATTCTGATTTGTATCCTGGACATTTGGGGCATTATGCCACTGTTTTGTTTGTTGACTGTAGCAACTCCCATCATGTATTCCACAGAATATGATTGCAATGCCAGGTTACCTGTCAAAATCTGTACCATTATATTTCTCCTGTGTGCTACTCAGAAGCCAGTTTGGCCTGTGGTTTAGACATTTGTCATTTCAATTCTCAATGTCCTTGCTATATTAGGTTGAATCTCATCCATGCATATGCCACTTGGTAGGAAAGGCTAAAGTTAACACAAGCCTCTGGAGTGATGCTTTCCTGAATTCTTCATTTGCTGTAGTCTTCTTCAACAATTTTAGTCACTGAAATTGCACTTTGGATACTGTGTGTTACCATGGATTTCTGCAATTGTGGCCAAATCTGGGATCGAGAGCTAGAAGGACAAAGAAAAGACCAAGAGTTTGTCTTTATTCTTGAAAAACTATAATTGAAGAAAAATGAGTTCAATCACTGAAACTATGCATTAGATACCTTGTGCTATCATGGATTTCTGCAGTTGTGCTCAAATCTGGGATCAAGTTCCAGGGGGCAGAGAAGAAAAAGGCCAAGAATTTGTCCTTACTTTTGGAAACCTATAGATGAATAAAAATGGGATCTCATTTCTGAGTCTTTCAGGCTCAAACTGCTATAGGCATCTCTAACCACAAGATTGTTTGGTGTCTATAATGTAGTAGAAGGGA
The DNA here is from genome assembly GCF_963924665.1 of Micromys minutus. Taxonomy (NCBI): domain Eukaryota; kingdom Metazoa; phylum Chordata; class Mammalia; order Rodentia; family Muridae; genus Micromys; species Micromys minutus. The sequence continues at coordinate 68,098,560 of NC_137975.1, read as the reverse complement.
GAATGTAGCAGAAGAATAAGAGGGAAGATCAGGAGGAAATGAGTGAGAAAAGTGGCAGGAAAGAAGAAAGATCAATAGATCTCTGCATTTTTCAGGCAAATATATCTCTTTGTGTCCTCTTTATGTCAAAAGTAGCAGGTTATTTCTGCAGCTCTCTTGAGTGTACATTAGCCCCTACTTCCAAAACACTGAGTTCAAGCTATAGGCTATCAGCAAAAATAGACCTTGTAAACTCAATTTTGACTTGGTGATGTTATAAATAAGAGCCTATTTTTCAATCTTATAGCTGCTCTTTACTCTGAGATGCTATTAAATAGATGTTTCATGTTCTCTGTTCAAAGATGGGGCAACATAGACTATTTTCACTCTATTCCGTTTGAAGATTCAAGTTGGCCGTGTTTAAGTTCGTGCTTTTTCCAGTTGTTGAAACATACTAAGTAACTCTAGCACTGACACTTTTTAACGAAATGGTACATCAGTAATTTAATGGGGGCTTTAAAAACTGGGCCCTGTGACAAAACTATTCAGAGATCAAGAGATGGGAAGACTGGGAACAAACTCTGTCATGCAAAAGCTAGGAGATTCACTTCTCTCCCCATCCTTTCCTTAATAGCTAACATTCCCTTCTGAAGAGCTTGTCTTCTAGGAGTGAAGATCAAATACCAAGGGAGTAGGTACATGAAGCACAGTAAGCTCACTGAAGCTCCACATTTCTCTATATCTTGAGGTTCAGTATTAGAATTACCTTTGTCCCACAGCAATGTCCATATGTAGGGGGAACTTAGTCTTTCTAGGAATGCCTTTTATTCTTCAGTAAATTGTTCATTATATTTCATTTTATGTGAGTTTGTATCTGTTTTTATGCTCAAAACCCTAATATATACTTACCCTTTTATGCTCTAAAACCCTAATATATACTTATATATAACCTTATACTATATGAGAAAATATATCTGACTAGAATCAGATTTTTAGTGGCACAGCAGCAGATAAAAGAAGTCCTCATTAGATGAAGACAATCCTGGTTTACTATAAGCTTATGAATGATCCTAAGAGTAGGATATTATTTTCTTAGAAAATAACATCACCGATGTTAGAATGTCTATCCTATCCTTTTGGTTCTAGAAGGTCTCATTTGTCTTCTTTGACAAGCTATATAAAATGCTTGAGACAATTGAAAGACATTTAAATACTGTAATTCTTAACCTGAACATTAAAATTAAGACTCTGGATGACAAAACCCTAATACCAGACATGATAAGTCTTCTTTTGAATTATTGGTCAGGATAGTAAAGAGTCTCCAAAAACAGTTTAGCTGATAGCTTTTGTCCTGGGTTGTTCTCTAAACACTAAAGTTTCTATTAATGAAGACACCTTGCCCTTTAGACACAGGGATCAAAGGATTTTAGTTGACCCAAAAGTTTCCTTCCTGAAGACTAGCTTTCACAAAACTTGAAGGGCTATATGCTACCAATGGAGAGAACCAACTAACAGTGCTAACCAAACATGATTCTCATGAACCACAACAATAACTAACATGGTAGGGTATCCCTAAAAATTATTCCTAAAGTGTGATGGTAGCACCTTTCTAATTAGACTTAAAGCCTGTTGAACAGTATTAAAATCATAACAAATCTGGAAATCTAACAAATCCACTTGCCAAATTAGTGAAGGCAAGAAACCTAGAAGAGAACATTACTATTTCCATTAAACCAATATAATTCCTAGCTATATTCTAGTTATTTATCTTTCTACCCACCAATACATTTATATCCTTCTCCTTTCTTTGAGACAGATGAGAGCCATTGCAGAAAGTCACAACTGGTGAAGATACAGGGAACAATTAATCATGCAGTTTATAGAACCGACTCAATCACACACCTAAGGTTCAGGAAAGTTGGGAAAGAAAGGGCATGAAAATCATGAGAACCAGAGGACTGGAAAATATGCTTTATAGTTTGTGTCTCCTAGGGATGACAGGGAAGCTTCCCCGATGATACTTCAACAATATCGCAGTCTAAACAAAACTTAACAATGACAACACCGACAAATGTGCTAGTGTGGAAGGTGAAATCACACGAGGCCCCACCCCTACATGAATTAGTCTTCTCCAGGAATGAGTCCCCAAGTTGGTTTCTAATACCAAGAAATCAGCCCTGAAATCATATACATAAAAGCAACAATAGACTCAGCAGGTTGTAGTTATGCATTTATGCACATGTGCATGTATGTGTAACAATAATAATTAAAGAAGAAGAGACTATAAATTTGAGAAGGGGTTAGAAGGAAGAAAGGAAGGGGAATATTATGTAATTATATTTCAATTAAAAATTTCAGGGAAAAGAAACTGGTGGTTGAAGTTCTATTCACTGCTAGAACATTTAAGATGACATACAAAAAGCTCATGCTGCAGTTTAGACATCAAATAGCTCTTACAAAAAAGTATTTTGATGAGTTAAGTGTAAATGAATCAGAAACATACGGATTAAATTTCCCTTGAAATACACAGGGGCATAACAATTAAGGGGGAAAACACTGCCTGGCAAAATGTGTTTTGAATTTTACAAAGTCCAAAAGGTTTAAGAGGCATTTTAGGATGTTTAGGACGTTTTTTTCCAAGCAATTCAAACCATTGCTAGGACCCAAGATCGAGCAAGAGCAGATCTCAAGTGCCCTTCCTCCTGCTGTCTGCTGTCCTGTCCATGGGAGAGGTTGGATAGCACTGCCCATGCCTCCTGTGGTGTGGCCTCATTTGCTCCTCCTTATGTGCTAATGCAGTGACTCTAGACACATGTCCCTTTTCTCATTCTCAATATCTTTTCTGAATAATTTTGAAACCGCTCTTGAAAAAAATCACATTTTTGAAAGCCAGTTATGAAATCAGTGGAATAATTTATTTCCCAAAGTTATGTAGCAAAACCCTGGGAAATAAGTGTCCCTCTTTTGTCCACTGAAGGTTCTGTTCTACTAAACCATCTGCCAAAAACAAAACAAAAAAAAAAAAAAAAAAAAAAGAAGAAGAAAGAAATAAAAGAAAAAGAAAAGAAAAAAATGAACAATTCTATCTATTTGCTAGTTCTGTAGTTCTGTAGAAAATTTGTTCTAGTTTCTAACTAGGTCTATAGGAAAATTGAAAATATGAGCATAGCTGGATTATTTTAAGAGTTAATATGTGTAAGCATACAAAAGAATGTACTTCCCCATTGTATATTACATTAAAAATGCAAAACTTTGAAAGAATACAAGAACAGAGAAATTTCACAATCACTATCATCTGGCACAAAAGATGTTTAAAATCTTAGAATTTTTAATATAATTGTTTTTACTTTTGCTGTTGACATTAGTTTTGTTTTTATTTTGTTTTTGACAGTGAAATCAAACAAGACTGACTTCTGTTACATGGGAAGAATGAAGAGGAAGAGTAGAAAAAATGCAGTAAAAGATTAATGATTAGCAAAAAGTCTGTGTTTGTGAACTGTATATAAAAGCAAAGCATAAAGAACAGAAACTCTAAAGAGGATGAGGCCATATTCATTAACCTTCAGGCACTGAAGTAAAGTTAGAAAATATAACAATAGCAAAATATAAAACCTCAGCTTTCAGAAACATGATACAGCATAGGAAAATGATCAGTTCTAGTAAACTTAAAAAATAATCAGTTCTAGTAAAATTACAGGAAATGACAAGATTGGTTTAGAATAGAAGTGTCCCACACTTCCCAATGGGACCAAGTCCTGTGCTTTATTTAACTATTTCCATGTTTGCTTGGCTGCTTGTTATCCTGCTCTGTGATATTCACTAAAGGCCTGATGGAATGTTGAAGCACTTGCATGTAGTGTTTGAGGACCACCTGAAAGTATTATCCTCAGTGGGGAGGCAGATATCCAATACCCACTTTTAAGAACCAATTACCATGTTTATTTTGATGACATCATTATCTTACCCATAGATACAAATAGGTGAGATGATTCTCTTTTTTTACTTTTTTTAAAAAATAAAGGTAAATGTACAGATTTTTAAGCATTTTTGCATAAAAGTATACAAATACATTTTTATAAGGTTGTAATTAAGTATTTGTGGGTACATATACATACATATATGTATATATGTAACAATAATATAGGAAAAGAGGTTATTAATTTGAGCAGATAGGAGAGAAACTGGGAGGGGCTGTAGAAAGGAAAGAGGGGTGTGTTACAGTTCTATTTTAATTAAAATATATATTTTTTTCTTGATCTTCACACAGTCTATGTGTTGTTTCTGGGGTGTTCAAAGCTTTCTAGGGTTAGTATCCCATTATCAGTGACTGCATATAATGTCTGTTCTTTTGTGACTGGGTTATCTCACTCAGGATGATATTCTCTAGATGCATCCATTTTCTTGAGAATTTCATTAGGCCATTGTTTCTGATAGATGAGTAGTACTCCATTGTGAAAATGTACCACAATATTTGTATCCATTCATCTACTGAAGGACATCTGGGTTCTTTCCAGCTTCTGGCTATTATAAACAGAGCTGCTATGAACATTGTGATGCATGTATCTTTGTTGTATGTTGGAGCATCTCTGGGGTAAATGCCCAGAAGTGGAATAACTGGGTCTTCAGGTAGTACTATGTCCATTTTTCTGAGGAACCGTTAGACTGATTTTCAGAGTGGTTGTATCAGTTTACAACCCCACCAGCAGTGGAGAAGTGTTCCTCTTTCTCCATATTGTCACCAGCATATATTGTCATCTGAGATTTGGATCTTGGCCAATCTGACTGGTGTGAGGTGGAATCTCAGGGTTGTTTTGATTTGCATTTCTCTGATGGCTAAGATGTTGAGCACTTCCTTAGTTGTTTCTCAGCCATTCGATATTCCTCCATTGAAAAATTTTTGTTTAAGTCTGTACGCCATTTTTAATAGGGTTGTTTGATTCTCTGGTATCTTGCTTTTTGAGTTCTTTGTATACCTTAGATATTAGGCCTCTCAGTCACCATGATCAAGTAGGTTTTATCCTTGGCATGCAGGGATGGTTTAACGTACGGAAATCCACCAACGCAATCCACCATATAAACAAACTCAAAGAAAAAAACCACATGGTCATCTCATTAGATGCTGAAAAAGCATTTGACAAAATTCAGCACCCCTTCATGTTAAAAGTCTTGGAAAGAACAGGAATCCAAGGCCCATACCTAAACATAATAAAGGCAATATACAGCAAACCAACAGCCAACATCAAACTTAATGGTGGGAAACTTGAAGCAATCCCACTAAAATCATGGACTCCACAAGGCTGCCCACTCTCCCCCTACCTATTTAACACAGTACTGGAAGTCCTGGACAGAACAATTAGACTGCAAAAGAAAATCAAAGGGATACAAATTGGAAAGGAAGAAGTAACAACAACACTATTTGCAGATGACATGATAGTTAACTTAAGCAACCCACAAATTCCACCAGAGAACTCCTACAGCTGATAAACAAGTTCAGCAACTTGGCTGGATATAAAATTAACTCAAACAAATCAGTAGCCTTCCTATATTCAAAGGACAAACATGTGGAGAAAGAAATTAGGAAAAAGATACCCTTCACAATAGTCACAAAAAAAAAAAAAAATATGAAATACCATGGTGTGACTCTAACTAAGCAAGTGAAGGACCTGTATGACAAGAACTTCAAATCTCTAAAGAAGAAAATTGAGGAAGATCTCAGAAAATGGAAAGATCTGCCATGCTCATGGATTGGTAGGATCAACATTTTAAAAATGGCCATCTTACCAAAAGCAATCTACAAATTCAATGCAATCCCCATTAAAATTCCAACCCAGTTCTTCATTGAGTTGGAAAGAGCAATTTGCAATTTCATCTGGAATAACAAAAGACCTAGAATAGCGAAATCTATCCTCAACAACAAAAAAACATCTGTGGGAATCACTATCCCTGACCTCAAGGTATATTACAAGGCAATTGTGCTGAAAACTGCATGGTACTGGTAGAGAAATAATCACATGGATCAATGAAATAGAATAGAAGATCCAGAAATGAGCCCTCACATATATAGTCACCTGATTTTTGACAAAGGAACTCTAAACATTCAATGGAAAAAGGACAGCCTATTCAACAAATGGTGCTGGTCCAACTGGCACTCAGCATGCAAAAGAATGAAAATAGACCCTTTCTTATCTCCTTGTACAAAGCTCAAGTGTAAGTGGATCAAACATCTCCACATTAAACCAGGTACACGGAAACTATTAGATCAGAAAGTAGGGAAAACCTTAGAACTCATAGGCACAGGAGAAAATTTCCTAAACAGAACACCAATAGCTTGAGCTCTAAGGTCAAAGATTAACAAATGGGACTTAATGAGATTGCAAAGTTTCTGTAAGGCTAAAGACACGGTCAAGAAAACAAAATGGCAGCCAACAGAGTGGGAAAAGATATTTACCAACCCTACATGCAATCATTTTCTTAAGAATTTCGATAAGTCATTGTTTCTGATAGCTGAGCAGTACTCCATTGTGTAAATGTACCACAATTTTTGTATCCACTCCTCTACTGAATGACATCTGGGTTCTTTCCAGCTTCTGGCTATTATGAATAGAGCTGCAATGAACATTGTGGTGCGTGTATCTTTGTTGTATGTTGGAGCATCTCTGGGGTAAATGCTCAGAATTGGAATAACTGGGTCTTCAGGTAATACTATGTCCATTTTTCTGAGGAACCCCAGACTGATTTCCAGAGTGGTTGTATCAGTTTACAACCCCACCAGCAGTAGAGAAGTGTTCCTCTTTCTCCACATTCTTGTCAGCATCTGTTGTCATCTGAGATTTGAATCTTGGCCAATCTGACTGGTGTGAGGTGGAATCTCAGGGTTGTTTTGATTTGCATTTCTCTGATGGCTGAGGATGTTGAACACTTTCTTAGATGTTTCTCAGCCATTCAATATTCCTCAACTGAGAGCTTTTTGTTTAAGTCTGTACCCCATTTTATAATAGGGTTGTTTAATTCTCTGGTGTCTAGCTTTTTGAGTTCTTTGTATACCTTGGATATTAGGTCTCTATCTGATGTGAGGTTGGTAAATATCTTTTCCCACTCTGTTGGCTGCCATTTTGTTTTCTTGACCGTGTCTTTAGCCTTACAAAAACTTTGCAATCTCATTAAGTCCCATTTGTCAATCTTTGACCTTAGAGCTCGAGCTATTGGTGTTCGGTTCAGGAAATTTTCTCCTGTGCCTATGAGTTCTAAGGTTTTTCCCTACTTTTTATCTAATAGTTTCAGTGTACCTGGTTTAATGTGGAGATGTTTGATCCACTTACACTTGAGCTTTGTACAAGGAAATAATAAAGGGTCTATTTTCAGTCTTCTGCATGCTGAGTGCCAGTTGGTCAAACACCATTTGTTGAATAGGCTGTCCTTTTTCCATTGAATGTTTACAGCTCCTTTGTCAAAAATCAGGTGACCATATACATGAGAGCTCATTTCTGGATCCTTGGCCAGTGTGGTTAATAACTTGGATATTTGAACAATGTGCAAATGATTTTTAAAAATACATCTGTACCAATACTCAAATGAAGAACATGTTTGTACAATGTTTTGTCCTATACTGAATCCCTAATCCTTTCTAATGAATAATGAGGTAGTACTTGAAAATTTAATCTTAAACACATGATTAAACTGTGTGAACTTTAGGGTATCCCTTGCTAGTCCATTATATATATATATATGTGTGTGTGTGTGTGTGTGTGTGTGTGTGTTTGTGTGTGTGTGTAAAATTTATATATGTAGGACTGTATGGGATATAGAGAGGAGATGGTCAGCCATGGGTCAAGAAACAGTTTTAATAAAAACCAGTTTCCACAACTGAGGTACAGCTCACTCCTGCTCTTCAAATCACCTAGGCCAGGATAGTTTGTTAGGACAGTTCTCATAAAGTAATATATGCATCTTACAATTATTTCTATTAAAGCAGTGGGACTAACATTTGAATAAAGCTACTAAAATTTGTCACCAGACCTATGTGTTTCAATTTACCACACACACATAAAGCCAAGCAAGCAGAAGTGACAAGTATGGCCCTGGATGAAGTTTTATCTGGTGTCATCTACTCTGACAACATTCTGTCCAAATAAACAGACACAGCAAAACTCAATTAAGTATATCAATATTTGGATTTGAGTATTTGGATTAAAAATTAATGTATAAAAATCTCTATCCTCCTATGAGGCATTGTTGACACAAAAAATACCTTTTTGACAAACATGGCTTGTCTGCCAAAGCACTCTAGAATATTTTAAAACATGAGCCTAAACTGTCTTATGTAAAGAGAATAAGTCTTGGGAAAGTTTTCATTATAACCCTTTGCTGTAAAACATCTTTTTTTTTTTGTAATTTTAAAATCTTACATAGCATATATTTTTGACCATACTGCTATTATCTTACAAATCATTTTTGAGTTTTAAACTTAATAACAAGAAGTATATTGTATATACATGCATATCCGTTTGTCACTATCATGTGTCAAAATCATTACTAATTTTAAATTATATAATTATATCAACGCTTACAGTCCCAGCACTCAAAAGATAAAGGCAAGACAATGAGAATTGTAAGGCTATCTTAGCTATCTTGTAAACTCAAAGTCAACCTGGTTTATGTAAAATTCCATTTTAAAAAATTTCTCCAAAATAGTATTACAAAAAATAGAATAAAACAGATGATTTTATTAGACTAGTATAAACCTTGACTATAGTATATAAACAGTAAAAATTACCAGAAATGGAGTTGAATGTTTAAGCTTTCATATTTACACTGGCATTTCTGACAACACAGAATGCACAATACCTTAGCCTATAGCAACCCCATACCCATGATAATTAGGTTATTCAAAGAAGCACAGGAGATAGTTTCAAAAATACTGCAATCCTATGCTTCATTTGTGTAATTTCAGAGCTTTGGAGTGGCATAAAAGAAGCAAATGCAGTATGCTTTGTGAATTGTCAGACTCAATAGAACAATTCATGCTTATTTCTAAAATTTAATTGATGTTATTTTGCCTAGTATAATCAGATAATACCCAGATCCTGAATCCCTGACAGGATGACAAAGTTCTCAGTTCCAAAAGAAAATGCAAAAGAACTTCTTGAAGTTGTAAGACAGCTATCTGCTTCAACATTCTATTTTTTGCTCTTATGAATGAAGAAATTATACACTGGACAAAATACTTTCAACCATGGCAACAATGTGAGTCTACACTGAGCAAGAGCAGCCTCTTCAACTGCCTACTTCCAGTGATGAATTTGAATAGGCAGGTCTTGAAACTAAGGTCCACATTTTTCCAGAAACTATCTTATCTTGCCCAAACTAGATGGGGAGATTTAGATCGATTCCATGTGAGGGTGAGCGAAGTTCCAGTGAGATTAGGTAGAGTTTATGGAATGACCCTGGAAGTCATTTCACATTTTAGGTTTCTATGGCATTCTCTTTATGGAAACATAGAACACAGAGGATGTGCTGAATATGGTTCTTGCCACATCAACAATAATATACACCCTAGTTTCCTATCCCCCGGAGATCAAAGGGATACAATTGCTTGTACATTCTGCACCCCTACAAAAAGTTATAAGCTACTGGACTACAAGACTCTGCCTGGGTGAGAGTTCTCAAGTAGTTACATCAGCCTCCCCTTGAAGCTCCAGTGTTGGGAATCATAGTTCATGTTAGGGATGAGGGACACATTCAATTGGACTTAAGGCCAACAGAAGGAAAATCATGTCTGGTAATAGAATCCTGTCAAACTACCAGTAGCTATTGGTGTCATGAATTTTAGAAGAAGACAGACTACTGCCACTTTACTAAATTAGTACAATTCCTGACTATGTTAGAAATTTTGATCTTTATATCCATAGATATGTCTGGCTCTAATGCCTAATCAAAAAAGCTTCTCTGTGCAGCAGATGGAGACCGGTGCAGAAGAACACAGCTAGTCCAAACTATAGAAAACAACTGATTTCCAGGTGCTCAGACCCAGTGGATATATTCACAACCAAACTCCCACACCTACTGATCAGGACCCACCATAGGAAAGAGGGTGGGGACAGAAAGACTGGAAGAGCCGGAGGATGAGAATCTCTGCTGAAACACTGGGTTTCTTAGACTAGAAAGAGAAGGGATATAATATAGTACCACTAATGTAGGTTGATGTCAAGGGGGTACATAATTGGACAGTAGAGAATGGGCAGAGACAGACTTCTTGAAAGGAGAGGGGAGGTAAAGAAAAGCAGATTCATGAAGGAAGCAAGATGGAAGCAGACATGGATGTTTCTTTTGGTAAAACTTTAGATTGATAAGGTTGTTAGGATTCTTTCTTTCTTGGTTAATTAATTTTTATTTAACATTCTCTGTATGTACATTTCAAATGTGATTGTCATTCTCCCCCACTCTTATCTCCTTTTTTTCCACTTGGTTCATGAAGGTGCTCCCTCTCCCAACTACCCTGTCCACCTCAGTGCCTTGGCATTCCCCTACACTGGTAAAAACCTGTCTTCACTGGACAAAAGGCTTCTTCCCCCATTGATGCCAGACAATGCTATCCTTAGCTACATATGCAACTGAAGGTATGGTTCTCCCCATGTGTGCTCATTGGTTGGTGTGTTAGCCCCTGGGAGTTCCGGAGTGTTTGGTTGGTTGATAATGGTGTTCTTTCCATAGAATTGCAAACCCTTTCAGCTCCTCCAGTCCTTTCTTTAGCTCTTTCATTGGGGTCCCCAGGTCCACTCCAATGGTTAGCCACAAGCATCCTCAACTGTATCTGTATGGCTCTGGGAGAGCCTCTGAGGAGGCATCCATACCTGGCTCTTGCCAGGAAGCATTTTTTTGGCATCAGCAATAGTGTTTGGGTTTGGTGGCAGCATAAAGGGTATATCCCCAGGTGAGGCAGTCTCTGAATGATCTTTTCTTCATTCCCTGCTTCCCTATTTGTCCCTGTATTTGCTCCTGTGAGTGTTTTGTTCTCCCTTCTAAGAAGGAATTAAGCCTCCAGACTTTAAACTTTCTTCTCTTTGAGCTTCATAAGACCTGTGAATTGTTTCTTGGATATTTAGAGCTATGAGCAGCTACTATCCACTTATCAGTGAGTGTATACAACATGTGATTTTTGGGGGTGGGGGGAGAACTGGGTTACCTCACTCAAATGATAGTCTCTAGTTCCATCCATTTGCATAGGAATTTCATGAAGTCATTGTTTCTGATACTGAGTAACATTCCATTGTGTAAATGTACCACAGTTTCTATATTCATTCTTCTGTTGAAAGACAATGGGTTATTTCCAGCTCAAGGTTATTATAAATAGGACTGCTATGAACATATTGGAGCATGTGCCCTTGTTATATGTTGGGGCATCTTTTGGGTACATACCCAGAAGAAGAATAAATGAGTCTTCAGGTAGTACTATGTCCAATTTTTTGAGGAACCACTAAAGTGTTTTCCAGAGTAGTTGTATCAGCTTGCAATGACACCAACAATGGAGGAACGCTCCTCTTTCTCCATATTCTTGCCAGCATCTGCTGTCACATCAGTTTTTGATCTTAGCTGTTCTGACTGGTGTAAAATGGAATCTCAGGGTTGTTTTTTATTTGCATTTCTCTGATGACTACCTGAACCTTTTTAGATGCTACTTAGACATTTGTTATTCCTCAGTTGAGAATTCTATGTTTGTTTCTCTGCCCCATTTTTAATAGGGTTATTTCATTCTCTGGAGTCTAACTTCTTGAGTTCTTTGTATATATTGGATATTAAAACTCTATCAGATGTAGGATTGGTAAAGATACTTTCTCAATCTGTTGGCTCATGTTTTGTCCTCTCTACAGAGTCCTTAGCCTTACAGAAACTTTGAAATTTCATGAGGTCCCATTTGTTAATTCTTGATTTTAGAGCATAAGCCATTGGTTTTATGTTTAGAAAATTCTCCCCAGTGTGTGTGTGTTCTAAACTCTTCTCCACTTTCTCTCAGGTATTCATTTCAGCATGCCTGGTTTTATCTGCATAAGCATGGAAGATCTTTCCATCTTCTGAGATCTTCTTCAATTTACTTCTTCAGAGACTTGAAGTTTTGTCATACAGATCATTTACTTGTTTGGATAGGGTCACACCAAGTTACTTCATATTGTTTGTGACTATTATGAAAGGTGTCATTTCCCAATTTTTTTTCTCAGCCTGTATATCATTAAGAAGAGGAAGGATACTGGTTTATTTGAGGTAATTTTATATCCAGCCACTTTACTAAAGTTGTTTGTTAGCTAGAGGAGTTCTTTGGTAGTATTTTGGGAGTCACTTAAGTATACTATCATTATTATCTGCTAATAGTGATATTTTTATTTCTTCCTTTCTAATTTGTATCCCTTTGACTTCATTTTGCTCTTTCATTGCTATAGCTAGGGATTTGAGTACTATATTGAATAGGTAGGGGGAGAGTGGGCAGCCTTGTTTAGTCTCTGATTTTAGTTGGGTTGCTTCAAGTTTCCCTCCATTTAATTTGATGTTGGCTACTGGTTGTCTGTATGTTGCTTTTACTATGTTTAGGTATGGGCCTTGAATTCCTGATCTTCCAAGAATTTAACATGAAGGGGTGTTGAATTTTGTCAAATGATTTCTCAGCATTTAATGAGATGTTTATGCAGTTTTACTCTTTGTGTTTTTTATATACATTGATTTATTTCCATATATTGAACCATCCCATCCTCCCTTGAATGAAGCCTACTTGATCATGAGGAGTGATCATTTTGATAAGTTCTTGGATTTGGCTTGCCATAGTTTTATTGAGTATTTTTTCTCTCTTACAACTTTATTTTAAAAAAATGAATACATATACAGATTTTTAAGGCATTTTGGTGTAACACTATATGAATATTTTTTGTCAGTACTTAATTCTTTTATAGGTTTGATAGTATGTGATGAAATCCCACTAGTTACCATAAGCATAAGTACTTGTAGTACAGAACTTAACATGAAAACAGTTTTCTTGGTGAGTATAGATTAAGCATAATGATCTTTGAATACAAAAAAATGCCACGCGGCTATATTATTAGCTCTTGGATTATTAATGATTTTAGGTACAGGTGTACCACACTCTGAGAGGGTGCTATACCTTTTTTTTTCCTTAAGAAGGACTTTTTGGCCTTTGTTTCTCTAGACCTTCATATGGCCTGTGAGTTGTTTCTGGGGTGTTCAGAGCTTTCTGGGGTTAGTATCCAATTATCAGTGACTGTATATTATGTCTGTTCTTTTGTGACTGTGTTACCTCACTCAGGATGAAATTCTCTAGATGCATCAATTTTCTTAGGAATTTCATAGTCATTGTTTCTAATAGCTGAGTAGTACTTCATTGTGTAAATATACCACATTCATTCATTCATCTACTGAAGGACATCTGGGTTCTTTCCAGCTTCTGGCTATTATAAATAGGGCTGCTATGAACATTGTGGTGCATGTGCCCTTATTGTATATTTGAGCATCTCTGGGGTATATGCCCAGAAATGGAATAACTGGTTCTTCAGGTAGAACTATGTTCAATTTTGTGAGGAAACACCAGACTGATTTCCAGAGAATTTTTGCATCAATGTTTATGAGGAAAGTTAGTCCGAAGTTCTCTTTCTTTGTAGGGTCTTTGTGTGGTTTAGATATGTATGTAATTTTGGTTTTGAAGAAATGAGTTTGGTATGGTTTTTTCTGTTTCTATTTTCTGGAATCATTTGGAGAGTATTGGTATTAGGTTTTCTATGATGGTCTCATAAAATTCTGTACTGAACCTATCTTGTGCTAGAAATGTTTTTGTTTGGGAGACTTTTGCTAACCTCTTCTTTTTTTTATGGGTAATAGGACTGTTTAGATGGTTTATCTGAATCTGATTTAACTTTAGTACATGCTATCTGTATGGAAAATTGTCCATTTCCTCTAGATTTTTAAGGTTTGTTGGGTATAGGCTTTTGTGGTAGGATCTGATGCTGTCTTGAATTTTTCTCAGTCCTTCCTCTCATTTTTGATTTGATTAATTTGGATACTCTCCTTGTGCCTTCTATTTAGTCTGGCTAAGGGTTTATCAATCTTGATGATTTTCTCAAAGAGCCAGATACTGGTTTTGTTGAGTGTTTGTATACCTCTTTTGTTTGTACTTAGTTAATTTCGACTCTAAGTTTGATTATTTCCTGTTGTGTATTCATTCCTCTTGGATATATCTGCCTTTTTTGTTCTAGGGCTTTCAGGTGTGCTGTCAAGCTGCTAGTTGATGCCCTCTCCAGTTTCTTTTTGGAGCCCTTCACAGCTATGAATTTTTCCTCTTAGTACTGCTTTCATTGCATACCATAAGTTCTTATGTTTTGTCATCATTTTCATTAAATTCTCATAGGATCCTTAATTTTTTTCTTTATTTTTCTTTGACCAAGTGACCACTGAGAAGAGCATTGTTCAGTTCCATGTGTATGTAGACCTTTTACTGATTTTGTTATTATTGAAGACCATTCTTAGTCCATGTGATGAGGCCCAATTTATGACAGAGTATATGGTTAATTTTGGAGAAGATATCGTGTGGTGCTGAGGAGAAGGTATATCCTGCTTTTTTTAGGAAGAAATGTTCTAGAGGTATTAGTTAAATCCAGTTGGTTCATAGTTCTGTTAGTTTCACAGTGTCTCTGTTGAGTTTCTGCTTCCATGATCTGCCCATAGATGAGAGTGGGATGTTGAAGTTTCCCATTATTATTGTGTGAGCTGTATTATATGCTTTGAGTTTTAATAGAGTTTCTTTTATGAATGTGGCTTTCCTTGTATTTAGAGCATAGATATATAGGATTGAGAGTTCATCTTGATAGATTTTTTCTGTGATGAGTAAAAAGTGTACTTTCGTATCTTTTTTTGATGACTTTTGTTTAAAAATCTATTTTATTCAGTATTAGAATGGCTACTCCAGTTTGTTTCTTGGAACCATTTGCTTGGAATGATTCTTCCCAGCCTTTTACTCTGAGGTAGTCTCTCACTTTGTTAGTGAGACGAGTTTCCTTTATGCAGCAAAATGAACATTCCTTTTTACTTGTCCAGTCTGATAGTCTATATTTTTTAATTGGGGAATTGAGTCCATTGATGTTAAGGAATATTAAGAAATAGTGATTGCTGTTTCCTGTTATTTTTGTTGTTAGAGGCAGAATTATTATTTTGTGCTTTTCTTCTTTTGGTTTTGTTACAAGAAGATTATTTTTTTGCTTTCTCTAGGGTGTATTTTCCCTCCTTGTGTTGGAGTTTTCTGTCTATTATCTGGGTTTGTGGACATATATTGTGTAAATTTGCTTTGATCCTGGAATATCTTGGTTTCTCTATTTATGGAAATTGAGAGTTTTGCTATATATAGTAACCTGGACTGGCATTTCTGTTCTTGTATGGACTGTATGATGTCTGTCCAGAATATTCTTATTTCATAGTCACTGTTGAGAAGTATTTTGTAATTCTGATGGGTCTGTCTTTATATGTTATTTGTCATTTTTCCCTCACTGATTTTAGCATTTTTTCTTTGTTTTCAACATTTGGTGTTTTGACTATTGTATGCCAGGAGAAATTACTTTTCTGGCCCAATCTATTTGGAGTTCTGCAGGCTTCTTGTATGTTCATGGTCATCTTTTTCTTTAGTTTAGGAAAGATTTGTTTTATGATTTTGTTGAAGATATTTACTGGGTTTTTTAGTTGGGACTCTTTGATCTCTTCTACACCTATTTTCCTTAGGTTTGGTTTTCTCATCATGTCCTGAAAATCTAGAAACTTTGGGTTTAGAGTTTTTTGATTTTTGCATTTTCTCTGACTGATTCGTCAATGTTTTCTATGGCATCTTCTGCCTTTGAGATCCTCTCTTCTACCTCTTGTATTCTGTTGGTGATGCTTGCATCTATGACTCCTGGTCTCTTTCTTAGGTTTTCTATCTCCAGAGTTGGTCTCCCTTTCTGATTTCTTTGTTGTTTCTATATTCATTTTCAATTCTTTCACCTATTTGGTTTGGTTTTCCTGTAGCTCTTTAAATGATTTTTTTGTTTTCTCTTTAAGGGCTTCTACTTGTTTACATGTGTTCTCCTGGTTCTCTTATAATTTGTTAAGAGAGTTCATGCACTTTTTAAAGACTTCATTATCATGAAGTATGATTTTAATTCCAAATGTTGTTTTCTGGTGTGTTAGGATATCCTCTACTTGCTGTGGTGGGAAACCTGGGTTCTGATGTTGCCAGGTTGTCTTGGTTTCTATTGCTTAGGTTTTTATACTTGCTCCTTTTAATCTTCTTATCTGGGATGCTATGTGATCTTGTCTCTCACTGGAGATTGTCTCTCCTGTGGGTCCATGGGCCCATGGGTTCAGGATAAAGACTGCTCCTGGGTATTTAGCTCTCTGTCGGTGGGCTGTGAATTCTGATGGTGGTGGACCAGTTCTGGCTCTGAATATAGATGGGTGCCAGAATGATCTGTTCCCAGGCAGCACTGCACTACCTGTCCCTCAAGAGTTCCCAGTGGTCTCTCCCTGAATAGTCAGTGAGGACTCACCCATGGACTCAGAATGGAGATCCTCTTGAGGATATTCTGGATGCTTAGAAATCTGCGGGCAAGCTGTGAGTTCCGATGTCGATGGCCTGGTTCTCTCTCTAGGCTGAAACATTGTTATAATTATATATAATTATATGTATATAATTATATTTGTTAGGGTTTTTATGGGTCTCTTTATCTTATATAGATGGGAAGTTTATATCATTGTCCACTGGTTGTGAGATTAGTGTATATAGGATTTGTGGATGGAGAATTTAACATATAAGCCTCTTTGATAAGTTAATGATTACGGAGTCGTGTTTATGCTGGGTAGTGGAAGAAAGTGAGTGAAAACAACACACACATGTGGGTGGACTGAACTGTGCCTGAATTCTTAGTTTCAGCATGGTGCCTCTAAGTTAGAGATACCCCACAGTGTCATGTGGACTCAAAGTAGCTGACACTAGAGTGGGATAAAAGATAACCTTTATTTAATATTTACTGCAACACACTAATCCAAACCCACACAGGATAATGAATAAAAAAACTCTAGCACAAGGAGGGAAATACACTCAAGAAAAGGACTATATTGGAAATATATTAATATTTACACAACAAACCCAAAAGAAGAGAAACATGAAATTATAATTCTGCCTATATCAGCAACAAAAACAGAAAGCAACAATCACTCATCCCTAGTGTCTTTCAATGTCAACGGATACAATTCTCCAATAAAAACACATAGGCTAACAGACTGGATATGTAAACAGGACCAAGCATTTTGTTGCATACTAGAAACACACCTCTGTAACAAAGAGTGACAATACCTTAAAGCAAAAGGCTGGAAAAAGTTCCAAGTAAATCATCCCAAGAAACAAGCTGGAGTAGTCATTCTAATATCCAATAAAATAGACTTTCAACCAAAAGTTATTTTAAAAGACGGGGAAGGACACTACATGTTCATCAAAGGAAAAAATCCACCAAGATGAAGCTCTCAATTCTGAACATCTATGCCCCAAATTCAAAAGGATACACATTTGAGAAAAAAAAAACTGAAGCTCAATACACACATTGAACTTCACACAATAGCGTTAAGAGACTTTAATACCCCACTTTCACAAATAGATAGATCATGGAAACAGAAACAAAACAGATACACTGAACCTAAAGAAGTTATGAACCAAATGAATTTAACAACATCTACAGAACATCTCATCCTGAAACAAAATAAAATACCTACTTCTCAGCACCTCATAGTACCTTCACAAAAACTGACCACATAATCAGATACAAAACAAACCTCAACAGATACAAGAATATTAAATTAATTCCATGTATTCTATCAGACTACCATGGAATAAAGCTAGTTTTCAATAATAAGAAAACCAAGAAAGACCACATACACTTGGAAAGTGAACAACTATCTACTCAGTCATAATTTGATCAGGAAAGACATAAAGAAGTTAAAAAATTGTTTATAATTTAATTTAAATGAAGGCAAAACATACCCAAATTTGTTGGATATGGTGAAAGCAGTACTAAAAGAAAAAAATTAGAGCCCTGAGTGCCTTCATACATAAGTTGAAGAGATCATATACTAGCAACTTAACAGCACATTTGAAACATCTAGAACAAAAAGAAGCAAATACACTCAAGAGGAAGAGACTGCCAGAAATAATCAAAATCAGAGCTGAAATCAACCAAGTATAAAGAAAGACAACTATTCAAATAATCAACTAAAGTCATAGCTGGTTCTTTGAGAAAACCAACAAAATAGATAAATCTTTGGCCAACCTAACAAGAGGGCACATAGACAGTATCAAAATTGACTAAATCAGAATGAAAAAGGAAAAATAACAACAGAAACTGAGGAAATTCAAAATATAATCAGATCCTACTACAGAAGTCTATATTGAACAAAACTAAAATATCTAGATGAAATTGATGATTTTTCTAGACAGATACCAGTTACCAATGTTATATCAGGATCAGGTATACCATCTAAAGAGTCCCATAACCTCAAAAAAAAAAAAAAAAATGGGGCAATCATTACAAATCTCTCAACCCAAAAGATCTCAGGGCCAGAATTCTATCAGATCTTCAAAGAAGACCTAATATCAATACTTCTCAAACTATTCCACAAAATAGAAACTGAAGGAACATTGCCCAATTCTTTAAATGAAGCCATAATTACACTTATGCCAAAACCACAAAAAGATTCAAGAGAGAACTTTAGACCAATTTTTCTTATGAATATAAATTAAAAAATACTCAATACATTTCTTGCAGATTGAATCCATGAACACATCCAAACAATCATCCAATATGATCAAGTAGGCTTTATCCCAAGAACACAAGGATGATTCATATATGGAAACCCACCAATGTAAATCCACTATATAAACAAGTTCAAAGGAAAAAAAAAACACATGATCAACTTATTAGATGCTGGTAAAGCCTTTAACAAAAATACAGCTTCCCTTCATGTTAAAAGTATTGAAGAGATCAGGAATTCAAGGTCTGTATATAAATACAATAAAATCAATATACAGCAAACCAATAACCAACATTAAACTAAATGGAGAGAAACTCAGAGCAATCCCATGATAATCAGGGACAAGAAAAGCTACCCATTCTCTCCTTACTTATTCAATATAGTACTCAAAGTTCTAGCCAGAGCAATTAAACCTCAAAAGAAGATCAAAAGAATACAAATTGGGGGACAAAATGGAGTCAAGATATCACTATTTGCAGACGATATGAAAGTATACTTAAGTGATCCCAAAAATTCTACCAGAGAGCTCCTACAGCAGATACACAGCTTTAGCAAAGTAGCTGGCTACAAAATTAACTCAAACAAGGCAGTAGCCTTCTTATACTCAAAGCATAAGTTATGCTGAGAAAAAATTAGGGAAACAACACCCTTCACAATAGTCACAAATGATGAAAAAATATCTTCCTGTGACTCTAACCAGAGGACCAAATAACCCTATTAAAATGAGGTACAGATAAACTAAGAATTTTCAGCTAGGAATCTTGAAAGGCTGAGAAGCACTTAAAGAAATGTTCAACATCCTTAGTCATCAGGTAAATGCAAAGCAAAATGACCCTGAGATTCCTTCCCGTCACACCAGTCAGAATGGTTAAGTACAAAAACTCAGGTAACAGCATATGCTGTCAAAGGTGTAGAGAAAGAGGAACACTCCTTTATTGATGGTAGGATTTCAAGCTGGTACAACCACCCTGGAAATAAGTCTGGTGGTTCCTTAGAAAACTAGACATAGCTCTATATGAAGAACCAGCTATATCTGAAGAACCACTTCTTGACATATACCCAAAAGATTTTCTAACATATAACAATGACATATGTTCCACTATGCTTACAGTAATTTTATTTATAATAGTCAGAAGCGAGAAACAACCTAGATGTCCTTCAACAGAACGGAGACAGAAAATGTGGTACATTTACACAATGGAGTACTACTCAGATATTAATTAACAATGGCTTTATGAAATTCTGAGGCAAGTGGATGGAACTAAAAAAATGTTATCCTGGGTGAGGTACCCAGATGAAAAAGAACACACATGGTGTGTATTCACTTACAAGTGGATATTAGACCCCAAACTCACAATGTCCATAATACAACCTACAGACCACATGGAGCTTTGGAGGAAAAAAGACCTGGGTGTGGATGCTTTAGTATTGCCTTGAAGGGAAAACAGAGTGATCACATGAGGTAAAATGAGGAGGAAATCTGGAACCCAGAAAAGAAGAGGACATAAGAGGGACAGTATCAGGTACTGAAGGGGACAGGAGAGAAGAACAGGGGGTAAGGAAATAAAAATGAAGTATGGGAGAGTGGATGAGAAAGTTGGTATAACCTATGGACTGTTCCAGATGCAAGGGAAATGAGAGGATCCCAGGACTGACTGTGGATGATTTTAGCAGAAAAGTGGAGATAGAACCTGTAGAGACCACCTCCAATTGATAGGCATGGCTTCTGGTTGAGGAATGGGGCTGTATACCAATCTTAAAGTTTCTAACCCAGAAATGTTTCTGCCAAAGGAAGAACAGGGACAAAAAATGGATCACGGACTCATGGAAGGGCCATCCTGAAGCTGCCCCACCTGGAGATCCATCCTGCCTGCAGATACCAAACCAGACACTGTTGCTATTGGCAAGAAGCACTTGCTGACAGAAACATAGTGTGGCTGCTCCTTGGGAGGTTAAGGCAGCAACTGACCATTGCAGATGTGAATGCTTGGAACCAATCATCAGACT